>NC_052518.1:48714166-48752028 GCF_014356525.2 Nilaparvata lugens
GGCTCTCTGGGCCGCTTTTGGTAAAGTGAGGAAGCTGTTTTTCAAATTGATAATTACATTCTACTGGAAGCGGCTGGAGAGGTATCTACACGAAGAAACTATTATTCTACACATATCATATAGTTAAGTTAGTTGAGTTGAAAATGTATTTATACAGAGTAAGTCATAATGTATGGGAACCCTTCAATAAGTTGGAGACTGTTGTAGTTATAATACTGTAACTTTCAGGATAAGTTATTGGACGAATACTCTACCTTTTGACGTACAACTGAATTTTAACCCCTCATAAGGAAGGGGGTGACTTAGGGGTTGTAACTCTAATATTGTTTACACCCATTGTGTGCTATATCATTTTAAATGCTTTTTTAAAACTAGAAAGATGGCATCAATAAAAATGTTCTATGATACCAAAAATGGCAGCTGATTGAAGTTTTAGTTTGTAAAGAAATGATAGGTAAAGTAATGAAACTTAAATCAACACTTTTCTGAACGAATAACGAAACACATTGGAAAACATGATTATTTATTTAGTAATCTGTCTGCTACTAACATTTCATTTTAAAAGATGTTTGAAATGCCCTCCTTCTCTCGTTTGACAGTGTGCCAGTCTGTCATAAATGTAAATGAAATGAATATAGTAGTATGTAAAATAAAATGTAAATAGTAGCAGACTGATTACTAGATAAATAACCAGTTTTTTTAGTGTGTTTCGTTATTCATTCAAAATGTTACTCGTAAATGTGGATCTTCTAGAGCTAGATTAACACTAATCCCATTTCTGTATTGAATTACAACTAGCATTTCGCTTGTGGATAATCAGTGTGATTCTGACTTATTGAAAATATTGTTCTCAATACTTATCCTAATTTAGTATGGCTGATAATTTGTTTCTTCCGATTAGTTCCTTATATGTGTAATATGAAAGTTGTGTTTTTAATTGAATGTTTTGTGTTGTTGCAAGATACAGAAAGACCCAAAAAGGATGGTCGGTTTTTAAATTTCTATAACTTGAATAATTTCCAACATACATTCAGTTTTCTATATTTCTGTGTTTGTTCAATTGTCAAATTTCAGAAAACGTCATAATTAACATACGTGATACTGTAAAGAGCGGCAAACAAAGGCCAAAAGATAATCACGCCACCTAATGGAACATCAACGACTTTGAAGCAGTTTTGTTAATTATGACGTTTTCTGAAATTAGACAATTGAGCAAGCTCATAATATATAGAAATAAAATGTATGTTGGAAATTATTCAAGTTATAGTCACTTGAAAGCCGACCATTCTTTTTGTTTCATTCTGTAATAACCTACATCTCTTGAATTGTATAACCTACAAGTAGATAAAATCTAATATTGGGGCCCTCTGTTTGTTGAAGTAGTGTAATGGTGATCTTTTATAACAATTTGATTATTTTGCCTCTAAAATAAGTGTTTTTGTTTGGAATTATATCGTAAAATTGTAATTGAGTATATTTTACTATTTATGAATTAAACAGCATTATTATTATTATTATAATTATTGAATTCATGTCATTTTTTCCGTTTTCTCACTCTAAGTACTCTATTGTTATTATTAAAATCTACTTTTGGCGTCCACTAGACCTGGTAGCGGCTACTGAAAATCGGTTTATTATCCCTGTGAGGAGGGATTCGGACGGGACATTGCTAATTATATCCTGCCAAGAGAAGGAATCATATTTTTTTAATGGGTCACACTTTATCAACTTTGTTAATTCACTCATTCATACAGCTGAATGGAATGAACGGACTGGAATAATTGGAGTGATTTGAAAATAGGGCCAGTTTCTGAGCTCGGGATTTAGCTAAGTTCTAGAATTCAAACAACTGGAGTCAGAAAATTGGCTTTCCGAAACGGGGTGTCGTCGTAGTCCACGATTAAATTAAATTTTGAAAAACTATAAAAATGAACACAAAATAAAATAAAGAGAAAATAGTGTAAAGTTCCAGCTACCTATTTTGAATTATTTAGAAATGTATCATTTCGTCAAGGCAATAAACGTCTCCAATAATTATAGAAATGAGAAAATGAAGATTACCATAAAAACTACAAATATGCCCTTTTTCGGAAAGCCAATTTTCCGGCTCCAGCTGTTTAAAGTCTAGAACTCAGCTAAATCCCGAGCTCGGAAATGAGCCCTTAAATTTACTTGACGAACAAGTGGAAATGTGGCAGCACATCCACCAGAGATGGCACTCTTATTTTAAGGGACGTGAGTTTTTTGTCTTATTTACACTTTCATATTGCATAGATATAACTGTGATTAATTATTTTGAATTTGAAGTTGCAATGGGCATTGAGATTTTATTCAATAATTATAGAAGATGTCTATAAAAAAAACTAAAATATAATTTTTTAAACAATAAATAAAGAGCGCAAATGGTTTATAAGTTATCAAGAATTAAAAATTTTTATGATAGTCTGTTTTTCCAATTTTTTGTGGAAGTTTTTTACTGAACGTGTTCCTCAAAAGAGCGGGTACAGTATGTGAAATGATGATGTGGACATGGAAAGGATATAATATAACAATATTTTTGATGGATATGATATAATACTATTCCAAGGTGGGGTTCGATTATTAAGCAGAGCCAGTTCAAGTGCGGTCACTGGTTTAAAGGAGTACGGTAGCAGCCTTTAATCTTTCATCGTTTTGAGCGATAAGATACAATATCTTGTATAATAACTGCATTCTATATTGTAGGCCCATACAGGTAGGCTTTATAATTATGTGAATAATATTTTTTTAAATAGAAATCTAAAAAAGCATAGTTAATTATTTGATACTTGACACAAGAAAGTACCGGAACTATGTTCCAGGAGGGTATGGAATGCCTCCCATGGGGAAGGGAGTATACTGTAGTCTTCCCCCGGAAAATTTTTTCTTTATCTAATAAAATTGGCCCATTTGTATCAATTTTGATTACTATTCAAACGAAATTTTTCCTATGTCAGGTTTAATTAAAAATAATCAGCATTAGGTCAATAGTATTTATATCATGAAGACGATTCATTCTCATGTTTCAGTTTTAGTTGAAAGACAGCAAACATAACATACATGATTAGAATAGGATTTAAATTCTCTTAAATGTATTATATCTAGATTTTTTTCGACTCCAGCTTATCTTGCACTTTACTGTATACTTTTTCTTTGAAAATAATTTGATTTTTTTTTACCTGGTATGTGGAGTTCCAGTGGTAATAAATCGATAGATTTATTTATAACACTTCCAACTGCTCTGGAAATATCACTAAAAATTCCACGCCCTTTTTTTGATTGACTTTTTCCCACACTTGTAGTACTACTCCTCAATGTCTTCCCCTTTCCAAAGACAGCCATCAAATGGTTTGTTTCGAACGATAAGTGCTGTATTTTTTGCATTCTGCTAATGAGTCTTTCTTTTATGAGCTCTTGATGAAAGTAATTCCTTTGAAATTGCATCGGCAATAATTGCGAACACTGACACTGTAATTTCTCTCACTCTTTCCATTAGTGTTTCACTAACCAACAGTGATTTAATCATCTCTTCTTCCATTAATTGTGATGATGATGACGAAGAAGAAGATGTAAATTCTTTAATTGCTTGTTCAATCAACTGTTTACACGTATTTACATTAATAGCGTCTCTATTGGTACATGGATTACCAACATTAATAACTCTTCTGCCTCAGATATTAATGTTTCCAACAGGATCCATTTTTGTTAATAGTTGGTTTCTTCCGATGTTGTTGTTGTTGATTCTACGACAACGACGATAATACTGAGCACTAGACCTCATTTCATCATGAAAGACACCAACTAACTGAACACATTTCTACCAAATTGTGTCCTTTACTTTAAAAAAATTCCTTTCAACCACTACCCCATTCCATCACATCCTTTTCTCCTCCTCCTCCTCAAACGACAATACTGAGCACTAGACCTCGTTTCATCATGAAAGACACTAACTAACTGAACACATTTCTACCAAATCGTGTCCTTTTCTTTAAAAAAAAATTCCTTTCAACCCATACCCCATTCCATCACATCCTTTTCTCCTTCTCCTCCCCACTCCTCCTCCACCTTCTCCTCCTCCTCCTCACTTAAATTGGTGCCGGTGCAATGCCTTCTATATATCCATTTTCAATTATTTCTTCTAAAATCGAATTGATTTCGTTTTGATGACCAATATTGCCAACTGCATGTGATTCATCAAGCAGGTGAAGCCTATCAACCAACTCATTAGGGTTATTCCAGTAAATGTAGTCAATGAATGTATTATCATTGTCACTGTTTGGAACAATATTAAACAGAGTTTTCAATCCTTGACCTTGTACTTTCTTTTGCAACAATGGTGTAGTCGTGGTGGTGGTGGAGGGTGTATGAGCTGATGATGATGGTGGTGGATTTTTCAGCAGGTTAGTTCCATCAGTTGTTGTTGGTTTCTTTGGAGTAGCTACATCGGCGAGTTGTAGTATTTTTTCTATTATAGACTTATACTTTGTTTGATTGTAATTATCAATTTTTCCATCGGTATGATAACCTTTTCTATGAACATTAGTCCAAATAAGAATTCGTCTGTAAATGCGTTTATCTTTTTCAGTCAGGCACGGCCCTAGGGACTTTGCCGCCCTGGGCGAGATCGGCAACTGCCGCCCCCCGCAAGTATCCCGTCTTTAATTGTTAATCCCGGGTTCCACCTCTCCTTGAGCGATCGCCTAACGCCGGTTACACATTGGGCAGTTTCTGCTGGGGCGGTAATTTCGCCGTCGCCGCCGTTCGAGCAGTAGTCTATGAACTTGAATGGAAGCTTACACACTGGGCGGCAGAAACGCCGCGCGGCTATATTGCCGTTGGCGGCAGCTGTGCAGCTGTCCACTGCCACTGCGGCTGGCGGTGTTTTGCTGCTCTTGTCTACGCAGTGGCGTACGTGACCAAATGGGCGTTAACACATTTGGCGGTTGTCTATCGTCGCCACTGATCAGTCGTCTTTCCCAGTTGCTCCAAGTCAGAGGTCTTTGAAAATCAGCCTTTTAATTTGTGTCTTGTTGTAAAGTTTGTAAGTTGTTTATAACATTTATTTATTGTTTCAAGTGTTTGTGGTTGTTGAGTGTGAGAAAATGAGTAAGTTAATAGACAATGAGTTGTTAATATCATTTGTAGAACAGAGGCCAGTTTTGAACACTCATGAAACAGTGAAGTCACAACACATTTGCGAACAATTATTTTGGCTACTGATCATACGATCATACTGATCATATTTTGCCGCTTGATGTTTGGCGGTATTTTTTCCGCTGAATGTGTAAGCTTGACTTTTTTTCGAGGCTGCGACGGCAGTTTCGCCGCCGCGGCAGAAACCACCCAGTGTGTAACCAGCGTTACTATTGTGTCTCCGTTGAGATGCGACACCACAGAGTCTCAGTAAACTCTAAAAAATTATGTTCAACACTAGTTATTGACATTTAAACAAATATTTGATAATTATAAATATTGGGGAACAGTAAAGTCCAGTCAATATAGACGTAAAAATGGGGGTTTGCT
Organism: Nilaparvata lugens; assembly: GCF_014356525.2. Classification (NCBI taxonomy): domain Eukaryota; kingdom Metazoa; phylum Arthropoda; class Insecta; order Hemiptera; family Delphacidae; genus Nilaparvata; species Nilaparvata lugens. Next base: position 48,719,708 of record NC_052518.1, read on the forward strand.
TGCAATTTATATTGTAGTTCTGATTTTTTAATATTTTATTTGGATACATGAGAGAGGTTCAGAACCAAATTCTTCATGTAAAATTCCCTTGTGCTAATACAGAGTGGCCCAAACAGTTCGTATTTTAGGTTCATTTTCCAGTTTTCAGCTATTTCCGGCAAAATCAGTGATCGGACAGAAAAATTCGCTCTTGCCTTTTTTATTTAAGATCATAAAATTCTGAATGAAATGAGATCATTCGGAACTCTCTATCTCCAATGAGTGCTGAGCTATGATTTTTCAAATATTAGTGATATTTTAAGGAAAAAAATTAATTTTGATCATATTTAGTATTTGATCAACAATATATCCCGATCACAATCTAGATGTAAAATTCAAAATCCCTCTGGGCATTTTTAGCATCAACCATCATCACCATCTATATTGTCCTCACAGTGATATTTCGCACAATGATATAAGCTCATGAGATCATGTTCTATGAGAATCAACCGTTAGTTGCACTTCATTTCAGTATTTCCTAGTGGAGAGGCGCGCGAGGACACGATCAAGGATCGCTTAAGGATCAAGCTATCAAAATGAAAAAGTTTTCTTTTTTCAATCATTACTTTCTGAGACATGAACGCCTAAAGTTTAAAATTTTGGGACAGAACATTTCAAATTCGGTACGAGATGAATCCATAAAATTCAAAGGATAAATTCTTCATGGTATTTTTTGATTTAATAAAACAAAAATTTTCTGAAAATATCAATTTTTGAGAAAGTTTTTCAATTTACTAAAAATGACCAAAAATAGTGTTGAGTTTTTTTTTTGTAAATTGAATAACTTTTTCAAAAATTGATATTTTCAGAAAATTTTTCAAAATTTTCTTGTTTTATTCAATCAACAATACCATGAAGAATTTATCTCTTACTGAATTTCAAATGTCCTGTCCCAAATTTTAAACTTTAGGCGTTCATATCTCAAAAAGTAATGATTGGAAGAGAATGTTTTCCTAAGAAAACGTTTTCATTTTGATATATACTGGTACAAATCGAAAAACTTTGAAAAATATCACCAGTACAAGAAAGTTTATTTTTAGCCTTTGCACAGCCTTAAGACGTACACTGCAACATAGTATTAGGCCTACTTAACTTGCTAAGTAATTAGAAGGATAAATTATAGTATTTTATACAATAAATAAATAAATAAAATAAATAAACTACAATTTCTACAAGTTTGTTTAACACACCTGTTTAATTAAGTAGAACTCGTCTGACCTTTGCAATTCCTTCACCAATTCTTCAAGATCTGGGGACTGAACTATTTTATGTTCGCTAGACCACTCAGACGTTCCTGGGACATTGTTGATCTTAGAAAAGTTTTCATTAGCTCGAGGTTGAAAAACTTCTTATATAATTTTACCATTCACATTTGAAATTATGAATTTATTATTTATTTGTATTTTAAAATTTTCCATTCCTTTAAATTTGCCGCCCCCAAAACCTGCCGCCCTGTGCGGCCGCCTGGTCCGCCCACCCCTGGGGCCGGGCCTGTTTTCAGTCACTAGAAATATGTTGGGATTTTTCATGAAAATCAACTCGCATAGGCCTTGTGTACCTGGAAACTTTCGAACTCCTTCACCAACTTCAACATCTCTTTTAGAATTACTTCTTTACCATCATTGTCAAATGACATGACTTTGCTACCCATAAAATATTTTCCACTAAATGGTTTGATTCCTGGTCCAAATTGTTGATCAATCTCCTTTTCTTTTTTCAACCATCTCAAAATATAACTACCCAATATAGTATTTTCGGATAGTGATACAAGTAACATAGATTCCTCATCATCATCCTCTACCATCTCCTCCTCTTCCTCTTCATCCTCATCCTCCTCATCTTCATCCCCATCCTCCTCCTCCTCCTCCTCCTCCACCTCCTCCTCCTCCTCCTCCTCCTCCTCCTCCTCCTCCTCCTCCTCCTACTCCTCCTCTCCCCTAGTTTTATTAACATCATCATTGTCTTGCATCAAACGTCTCTTTACTGTAGATACTGCAGCTGTCACGGTCCTATCCTCTTCCTTTTCCACTTTTTCGTTGTTGTCTCCGGTCTCCTTCACACTGTCACTTTTCTCCAAAATCGAAGGTAGAAGAGAAGTAGTAGATGAAAAGCTGTGTTTACGTTTTCCAAAGTTTGATTGAGATAACAGTGTAGAAGAGTGTTGCTGATGAAAGTAATTTGTTTCAGGATATAGTGATTGCTGATGTTGAAGTATTGCTGCTGTTGAAGTGTTTGCTCTGCCATCACTATGGTTGAGAATAAGATTTGTGATATCCTTGAGTGGTTCCAAGAGCAGTTGCATTCGTTTAGTGTTTTGTTCATCACTTGAAGATAAATCTTGTGTAAGTGCTTTATGTTTTTGTTTTATATAACATTTCAGCTTACTTATCTCAGTGGTAGTAGTCAATTTGTTTACATTCTTACTGTTCTTCTTCAGTTTTCTGTTCTTTTTCTCCTTCTTCTTCTTCTTCTTTTCCATATTTTTCCTAGTCTTCTTACTTATGTTGCTGATGCCAGCACCAAGGACAACTTCCCCCCCCTCCATCGTGATAACTGACACTAGACTGAAGTTATTTCAGTTGTGCACTGACTAAAAATGCATTGAATCCCTGTCTGTAGCATCCATTATCCTTGTCAGATGTACAGTCAATAACTAGAAACGTATGTGCAGATGATGACCATACATTATCGCACATGGTTTGAAATTTGTCCAGTGACATATCACCACTGCACACATGATCTCAGAACAAGTGTTTTGTATTCAACTGATCCTGTTGGAACATGATTAGAAAATTGGCGTTGTCTCGTATCAATTGTTATGGTATAGGGCTGTAGGTTTGTTCCAAATAAGAACAATCCACATTGCTGTGTCTTCCTGTTGTGAAGTAGTTGTTTAGCATCTTGTTGTTCACAAATTACATCATCAAATATAATTATAGAGTTGGGTGCCAGTTTGTGGGGTGGTGGAATTTCATCACTTGTGTCACACTCAGTATAGTTGAGCTCTGGTTCAAGACCATTCATTACGGCGCGTAAAAATTTGTATTCATCTTGAAACGTAGTTTTGGAGAATATGTAAATATTTGAGAATCAAATTCCATTTGGATTGAATAATATGTTGAATAGAACGTTAGTTTTACCACAGCCTCATGGTCCACATATAATGCATCTCACATGATTTGGAAATAGAGAACTGTGTCGTAGATGTCTTTTTCCCTGTTGTTTCAAATTTCTACTAATCAAAATCGATAAGTGGAAGCTTTTGTTTAGTTTCAACAAGTTCAAGTACACTATTTCTTCTTTTACTTCTTCCTCTTCCTCCTCCTCCTCCTCCTCCTCCTCCTCCTCCTCCTCCTCCTCCTCTTCTTCTTATCATCATTATCAGATCAGATCAGAACAATTGATCCAAGAATTGTAACTATTATTGTAACCTTTCCAACTGACTAACAGCTTATTACCCTGTCTCTTTATAACTTTATTGATTTCAAACACTTCGGGCACAGTGGTCTTTAACAGCTCCTCAGCATAGAATCCTCCTTGTGTTGGTCTTACACGTGTGACTGTAAACAGTTCGTTTGTCCAATTCGGAAGGTAGCCTATGTCAAATATCATTTTATACTTGCTTATACGAACTCTGTCACCGGGCTCGATTTTCCGCCAGTGTCCTGGATAGAAATTTGGCATACCACCTTTGTTGACAGTTTTTGACAGAATTTACAACAATTTTCAGCGATTTTGTCCAACAGTAGTTGCTCATGTTTCTCATTTACTTCGATGGGCCGCATTCCAATTGTTCTATGCACCTTTTCATTGTATTTGGAAACTAAGCAATCCAATGTCTATCCACTTATAAGATCTGCGTTCGGTAAACATCATCCACATTGACTGTTTCAACGTTCTATTGAATCTTTCAATAATTGAAGCTTTCTTATCAGAATAGCTAGTATAGTGATTAATATTATAGCATTTCATTAGATTGGCTAACTTTGAGTTTATAAATTCTTCTCCACTGTCAGTTTGAAGGTTATGTCTGCTGCCATGTCTATTGAGTATAGGAATAAATGAATCAACTATCTCATTGGCTGATTTATTTTTAATTGGTACTGTGTGTGCAAACTTGCTTAGACAATTTATTATTGTTAAAATGTATTTGTAGCCTTTGTTGTGACATGAGTATTGAATCATTTCAACCAAGTCAGCTTGTAGTAAATCTTTTAGTCCCTTTAATGTCACCTGTCTTGTAGGATAGTTTTTCAACGCTGGTTTTTGTAGTTCCTTGGCTATTACAGTTTTTCATTGTCAATATTTTTTCTCTTCTTCTTCTTCTCATTCTCCATTATGAAAAAACACCTCTTCTCTTCCCCAATAATACCAATACCACACAGTTTTCACTTGAACAACACTCAAAAATGAAATGGTTTACAAATAGGTATTACCTTTATATTTATAAAAGACTATATCGAGTAAATATTTATAATAACCCAAGCATGTAGTTCAGGGTCAATGGCTTCTACCATTTCACAATATGTTCTACTTGTGGGAAAATTGATAACTATTCCTTGTCCATTGTTGAAAGATTGAATACTGGTGGCATGAAAGAAAGTATTGCTCATTATGCCTAGGAAATTCTCTGCAGAACCGAATGGTTCTCTAATATGTGTATTGTTGAAATCAAACACAACTTCTACAATCCACCTTGTACCACTTGTGTATTGACAACAACTTTGACTCAAACAATTAGACTTTTTCTCTCTATCCAAACAGCACATTTTTGTAAGATAATGATGGTTAGCTGATGAAAAACAAAGTTAACTGGTTGGCACTACTGTAAGCTATTGAAGTTGATGTAGAGTGTGATGGAGATATGGTGTACATCTCTTCTTCTTCTCTTCTTCTTCTCTTCTTCTTCATCTTCTTCTTCTTCTTCTTCTTCTTCTCTTCTTCTTCTTCTTCTTCTTCTTCTTCTTCTTCTTCTTCTGTGATATTGCTAAACTGCACCTCCTCCTGACAGTATGAATCACAACTCACAACTGAACTGTTTACAATTGCTTTGAGAAATTCTATAAATGGGAATGAGTCATGTAGACATGTGTGCATGTCATATTTACAATTTACTCGAGAACAGAGAAATGAATCTAGTTTGAATCCACCAGCAACAGCCATATACCAAGAGTCGAGAGTATTGGAGATAGTAGTTATATTGTTGACATCATCATCATCATCATCATCATCTTTATTATCATTTTCAACTGATGGATGATGCTGATAATGATGATTGTTGTGTGGATAAATCTTTTCCAAAATACATTGACAAAAGAAAAACTTATTGGATTCATCGAGTCTGCCAATGGTTTGTAATTGAAGAAATTCATCAGTATAATATTGATCCGCTAGTCTAGCTACACATAATAGAACATTATGTAGTAGTGTTAGGGTGAACAATGTTGATGTTAATACAATGACTTTCATTATTCTAATGTTTAAAAATTGTTTAGCTGTGTTTGTTTTATACTAATAAAGAGTGATGTGATAATATGGTTCATAACAGTTTTTTGTTCTCTACAGATTATAATGTTGAACAAATTAATTGAGAAAGTGACTACACATAGCACAATGGGAATTTCATCTGCAACAAATTTAATGAATGACACATCATCATCTTCTTCTTCAACTTCTTCACCATCATCACCTGCAATTCCAATTGATCCTGCACATCATGATACATCTAATTTAGCTTCTAGAAGACCTTGTAAATTGTAGTAGTAGTAGTGATTTATATATAATAGACATTCAAGGATTTAAAGACAATAATGGAGAACTAGTTGCAAAAGAACTTGTAATTCTAGAATCTACAAGTGATGGAGTTGATGGACACGAAAGTGAAGTGACTAGTCATTATTTTTTCGAACAACTGTATCCAAATACCTGCTTGTCAACAAGTACAAACAATCATAATAATGGTTTACAATATAAACATGGACTGTGGTGGGGGGAGGGTGTTCTAATAGATCAACAGCAATTACTACCCTACACTAGTTTTAAAAAAGTTATTGTTGATGCAATTGAAGGGTGGTTGTTCAATCCAACCAAAAGGAATAGAAATGGAATAGAAATATATGTTTATGGGTTTAAAACAATGACTCTCCTATACGAACAATTGGGTGGTTTGTTTCTCTCAAGCACAATTCACGATTATGTTTGAATTATTGATATTTCGTGTGAGTATGCTTCTGATTTTAGCCCACCAAACCTTGATGGACTGTTAAAGAAATGTGGTAGCTCAGTTTCACATGTCTATTGTGAAGAACATTATTTACTCACATTATTGGAGGACATACTTCTACCTATACAAGAATCTCTTGCATCTACAACACAGCGGAATAGTGTTAATAATAATTTGCCTTTGTCTTCATCATTATCATCAGTAGATGGAGAATGTACTTTTTCGAGCATTTTTTTATGACTTTTCCCACACTCCCCCCACCCCCGCACCCAACCCACATATTATATAATATTATTTTGTAGTATGATCATAATTCGGGAACAGTGAGTCAGTTAGCTCCAAGACTCTTTTATGTGAGCGGTTTGCAATTTCAATTTGCTTTGCGTTTGCGATTTCGGTTCGGTTCGGCGTTTTTAGTTTATAAAAAGTTATAATTGAATTATAAATTATATGATATTATTTTATCTATTATAATTATAATTCGTGAACACAGTTATTTATCAATTTTCTGTATAGGTTTACACGCGCCAGTTTGGTATGGCTTGAACTACTGTACTTCAAGTATCACAAAACAATTATTACCATCAGAAGATTTTGATTTCGGTCTGGCTTTTTAGGGTATAAAAAGTAATTATTGAATTATAAATTATGTAATATTATTTTATAGTATAAATACTATAGTATAGTAACACAGTTATTTATAAATTTTCTGTATACATGTGCAAGTTTAGCTTGGCTTGATCTACTTCAAGTATCACATAACAATTATCAGAAGTTTTTCTGTTTACTGTCTTGTGATATTGTTGACAATTCTTCTGCAGTTCAAGATGAGTGAAAATCTATCCCCAAGGAAGATAGCGGCGTTTTTTGAATTGAATGATCCATTAGAACCGGAAAGTGATGATAATTATGATAGTGATAGTGACATTGGCGACATAGATAAATCAAATTTTCCTTACGATTCAGACTCAGTTTCCAACAATGACGAACCTGTGTTACCAGTAAACATTGAAAACATTCCTGATAATGACAATGACGAACTTGTGCTACCGGTAATTCAAAGTATTGAAAACATTCCAGAAAATTACAAGCCTGTGTTTTTAGATCTTGAAAACATTCCAATTATTTTTGAAAATACAGCAGAAAGAGAGTGTAGGCCTAATGTGGAAATTGAAGAGGAAGTAGATACAGGTAGTGTAGATAATGGCGAAAATAATAATAATAATGATAATGAACATGTAAATATTGCTCCTCATGATTGGCATAGGGTATTTCCCCCTGATAATGAAATTGATATATCGAATGAATTTCAAGTCAGAAATCCTGGAATACGAGATTGCCCACCCCGGAATAGTCCACCAATACAATATTTCATGTTGTTTTTCACAAATACAATATGGAAGATGCTAACAGAAGAGACAAACAAATTCGCAAAAATAACTATTGAAAAAAAGCGAACTTCTGGAGAAATGAAAAGATTTTCTAGAGCAAGACAGTGGGTGAATGTTATCATTGCAACAATGAAAAAATTCATCAGCATTCTCCTCAACATGGGATTGACGCGAAGGAAGAATGTTGTGAACTATTGGGATATGTCTGGTTCACAATATATAGCCTTTTATCATCGCGTCATGTCATTGAATAAATTTCAACTGATTTGCTCTATGTTTCACATCAGTTCAAAGAAACGTGGCGAAAAAGGGCAGCCTGGATATGACCCCTGGTGCAAAGTTAGAAATTTTATTGATTATCTAAATGCAAAGTTTTTGAAACATTTCAAGCCTGGACAGATCTTGGCGCTGGATGAAAGCATGATTGGCATGAAGAATCGTTGTACTTTTATCCAGTACATGCCACAGAAATGGCATGCCAGATTTGGTATAAAAAAATTTGAGTTGTGCGACAGTGAGTCAAGCTATGTTCTACAGATAACATTGTACAGTGGTAAAGATTTTTTGTTGAGTCAAGAAGGGCCATTCACTCGAAAGGTTGTAATGGATCTATTGTCAAGGGCCAATGTATTGGATAAGGGTTATCATTTATTTATCGATAATTATTATACGAAATTGCCAGTTACAAGGCTTCTTTATAGCAGAAAGACATTTGTACAGGGATTGATGACACCACTTCTTCATGCAGAATCTCCTGCTTGCCAAGCCAGGACATGCTGTAGTCTATGTCAATCTCATCTTTGACGACTGCCCTTTCTTCTATCTATTGATCTGACTCATGTAAAAAAATTATGATCTTCCGCATGAACATAGAGTCAGAAATTTTTTTTTAAATAGTGAGTGTGAATATTTCAAATTTTTATTTGTGATTATTAGAGTGAACAAAATTCCCCATTTTTTGTATGTATAGAATTTTTGATAGTTTTGTTTCAAAAGTGTTTTTTATAATGTGTAAGTGAAAAATCATAAATGGAAAAAACATTCATCATGGACATTCTTGGATTTCATAAGTGGAGGAGCAAGGGTGAGTTTGAAAACTTTATATATGCATGTAGTTTATGATTTTATGAGTAAAATGATATATAATACAGTTATAATTAATATATATTCATATTTATTACAATTTTTATAAAATGTTATTGCGCACAGCTTCAAAAATGCCCATCACTTAAGGCTAAACAAGGTTATATTATATGGCCCACCAGTTCTAGGGTTAAAAATCAACAAAGAAACATTTCCGATTTTGTTGAAAAGGTGTATTTGGCCTACTTTCATTATGAAGTTGGGAGATCAAGACAAGTCTTGGGCCCCACACAAAGTTTGTTCAGTGTGTGTTGAAGAACTGAGACAATGGTTTCAAGGTAAAAAGAATTCATTTCGATTTGGAATACCAATGGTTTGGAGGGAGACCAAAAACCATAGTGATGACTGTTATTTTTGTCCTTGCAATGTTCAAGGTTTCAATTTGAAAAAGAAAAAGGAAATTTCTTACCCTAACATCAAATCAGCCATTCGCCCTGTTCCTCATAGACCTGAAGTACCAATACCTACTCCTCCAGTTTCTTTGGATGGTATTTTAGATGACTATGAGCCATGTGAAAGTGAAGAAGATAGTGATGGCTACGATCCTGGTACATCAGGTACAACCAATCCCGTTCCATTCTCACAATCTGAACTGAATGATTTAGTTAGAGACCTACGTCTTCCTAAAAACTCAGCAGAAGTTTTAGGGTCTAGATTAAAAAATAAAAATATGTTGGCGCCGGGTACATCCTTTTCTTGGTATCGTCCCAGGGAAGAGGAGTTTGTATCTTTTTTCTCTCAAGAAGGTGACTTGGTGATTTGCAGTGATATTCCTGAACTTGTGGCACGTTTCAAAATAGAATATGCTCCTGATGAGTGGAGACTTTTCATAGATTCTTCAAAAAGAAGCCTTAAAGCAGTGCTTCTACACAATGGTAATAAATATGCTTCTATGCCAGTTGGGCATTCTGTTCACTTGAAAGAAAATTATGAAAACCTTGAACTTGTCTTAATCAAACTATGCTATTCAGACCACAGGTAGACACTATGTGGTGATTTGGAAGTGATCTCAATGCTGCTTGGTCAACAAAGTGGCTATACAAAGTTCCCTTCTTTCTCTGTGAATGGAACAGTAGACAGAAAGCAACACTTCATTAAAACGTTTGGCCCTTGAGAAAAGCCTTACAGGTGGGGGTAAAGAATGTTGAGAGGAAAAGCTTTGTGCTCCCAAAAAGGTGTTACTACCACCACTACACATTAATTTGGGGTTAATGAAACAATTTGTAAAGGCATTGCCAAAAGAAGGGGAGTGTTTCAAGTATCTTTATGAACAGTTTCCTGGTTTATCTGAGGCAAAACTGAAGAAAGGAGTCTTTGTGGGACCAGACATTAGAAAACTGATGAGAAATCCCAATTTTGTGGACAAAATGGAAACAAACGAAAAATCAGCATTAAACTAGTTGCTCATTTTGTTACTTGTTACTAAATATGTGCTGTCTTCATCTCTGAAGTTATACAGGGTGGGTCAAAAGTCCAAGAACGGCTTAATATCTCATATACAAAGGTAATTTGACGGTGGGTGTGATTGGGGATCCTACTTAATATTGTGTTTTGTGTGTTCCTGTACTTCGTGAGAGGAACCTTTATTTTGTTTATTCTATGCATTTGTCGAGACTTATACCTTCATTAACTGAGATTGTTTAACTCATTTGTACAGGGATTGATGACACCACTTCTTCATGCAGAATCTCCTGCTTGCCAAGCCAGGACATGCTGTAGTCTATGTCAATCTCATCTTTGACGACTGCCCTTTCTTCTATCTATTGATCTGACTCATGTAAAAAAATGATGATTTTCCGCATGTACACAGAGTCAGAATTTATTTTTTTTTAAATAGTGAGTGTAAATATTTCAAATTTTTATTCATGATTATTAGAGTGAACAAAATTCCGCATTTTTTGTATATTTTGAATTTTTGATAGATTTGTTTCAAAAGTGTTTTTTTTAATGTGTAAGTGAAAAATCATAAATGGAAAAAACATTCATCATGGACATTCTTGGATTTCATAAGTGAAGGAGCAAGGGTGAGTTTGAAAACTTTATATATGCATGTAGTTCATGATTTTATGGATAAAATGATATATAATACAGTTATAATTAATATATATTCATATTTATTACAATTTTTATAAAATGCCCATCACTTAAGGCTAAACAAGGTTACATTATATGGCCCACCAGTTCTAGGGTTAAAAATCAACAAAGAAACATTTCCGATTTTGTTGAAAAGGTGTATTTGGCCTACTTTCATTATGAAGTTGGGAGATCAAGACAAGTCTTGGGCCCCACACAAAGTTTGTTCAGTGTGTGTTGAAGAACTGAGACAATGGTTTCAAGGTAAAAAGAATTCATTTCGATTTGGAATACCAATGGTTTGGAGGGAGACCAAAAACCATAGTGATGACTGTTATTTTTGTCCTTGCAATGTTCAAGGTTTCAATTTGAAAAAGAAAAAGGAAATTTCTTACCCTAACATCAAATCAGCCATTCGCCCTGTTCCTCATAGACCTGAAGTACCAATACCTACTCCTCCAGTTTCTTTGGATGGTATTTTAGATGACTATGAGCCATGTGAAAGTGAAGAAGATAGTGATGGCTACGATCCTGGTACATCAGGTACAACCAATCCCGTTCCATTCTCACAATCTGAACTGAATGATTTAGTTAGAGACCTACGTCTTCCTAAAAACTCAGCAGAAGTTTTAGGGTCTAGATTAAAAAATAAAAATATGTTGGCGCCGGGTACATCCTTTTCTTGGTATCGTCCCAGGGAAGAGGAGTTTGTATCTTTTTTCTCTCAAGAAGGTGACTTGGTGATTTGCAGTGATATTCCTGAACTTGTGGCACATTTCAAAATAGAATATGCTCCTGATGAGTGGAGACTTTTCATAGATCCTTCAAAAAGAAGCCTTAAAGCAGTGCTTCTACACAATTGTAATAAATATGCTTCTATGCCAGTTGGGCATTCTGTTCACTTGAAAGAAAATTATGAAAACCTTGAACTTGTCTTAATCAAACTATGCTATTCAGACCACAGGTAGACACTATGTGGTGATTTGGAAGTGATCTCAATGCTGCTTGGTCAACAAAGTGGCTATACAAAGTTCCCTTCTTTCTCTGTGAATGGAACAGTAGACAGAAAGCAACACTTCATTAAAACGTTTGGCCCTTGAGAAAAGCCTTACAGGTGGGGGTAAAGAATGTTGAGAGGAAAAGCTTTGTGCTCCCAAAAAGGTGTTACTACCACCACTACACATTAATTTGGGGTTAATGAAACAATTTGTAAAGGCATTGCCAAAAGAAGGGGAGTGTTTCAAGTATCTTTATGAACAGTTTCCTGGTTTATCTGAGGCAAAACTGAAGAAAGGAGTCTTTGTGGGACCAGACATTAGAAAACTGATGAGAAATCCCAATTTTGTGGACAAAATGGAAACAAACGAAAAATCAGCATTAAACTAGTTGCTCATTTTGTTACTTGTTACTAAATATGTGCTGTCTTCATCTCTGAAGTTATACAGGGTGGGTCAAAAGTCCAAGAACGGCTTAATATCTCATATACAAAGGTAATTTGACGGTGGGTGTGATTGGGGATCCTACTTAATATTGTGTTTTGTGTGTTCCTGTACTTCGTGAGAGGAACCTTTATTTTGTTTATTCTATGCATTTGTCGAGACTTATACCTTCATTAACTGAGATTGTTTAACTCATTTGTACAGGGATTGATGACACCACTTCTTCATGCAGAATCTCCTGCTTGCCAAGCCAGGACATGCTGTAGTCTATGTCAATCTCATCTTTGACGACTGCCCTTTCTTCTATCTATTGATCTGACTCATGTAAAAAAATTATGATCTTCCGCATGAACATAGAGTCAGAAATTTTTTTTTAAATAGTGAGTGTGAATATTTCAAATTTTTATTTGTGATTATTAGAGTGAACAAAATTCCCCATTTTTTGTATGTATAGAATTTTTGATAGTTTTGTTTCAAAAGTGTTTTTTATAATGTGTAAGTGAAAAATCATAAATGGAAAAAACATTCATCATGGACATTCTTGGATTTCATAAGAGGAGGAGCAAGGGTGAGTTTGAAAACTTTATATATGCATGTAGTTTATGATTTTATGAGTAAAATGATATATAATACAGTTATAATTAATATATATTCATATTTATTACAATTTTTATAAAATGTTATTGCGCACAGCTTCAAAAATGCCCATCACTTAAGGCTAAACAAGGTTATATTATATGGCCCACCAGTTCTAGGGTTAAAAATCAACAAAGAAACATTTCCGATTTTGTTGAAAAGGTGTATTTGGCCTACTTTCATTATGAAGTTGGGAGATCAGGACAAGTCTTGGGCCCCACACAAAGTTTGTTCAGTGTGTGTTGAAGAACTGAGACAATGGTTTCAAGGTAAAAAGAATTCATTTCGATTTGGAATACCAATGGTTTGGAGGGAGACCAAAAACCATAGTGATGACTGTTATTTTTGTCCTTGCAATGTTCAAGGTTTCAATTTGAAAAAGAAAAAGGAAATTTCTTACCCTAACATCAAATCAGCCATTCGCCCTGTTCCTCATAGACCTGAAGTACCAATACCTACTCCTCCAGTTTCTTTGGATGGTATTTTAGATGACTATGAGCCATGTGAAAGTGAAGAAGATAGTGATGGCTACGATCCTGGTACATCAGGTACAACCAATCCCGTTCCATTCTCACAATCTGAACTGAATGATTTAGTTAGAGACCTACGTCTTCCTAAAAACTCAGCAGAAGTTTTAGGGTCTAGATTAAAAAATAAAAATATGTTGGCGCCGGGTACATCCTTTTCTTGGTATCGTCCCAGGGAAGAGGAGTTTGTATCTTTTTTCTCTCAAGAAGGTGACTTGGTGATTTGCAGTGATATTCCTGAACTTGTGGCACGTTTCAAAATAGAATATGCTCCTGATGAGTGGAGACTTTTCATAGATTCTTCAAAAAGAAGCCTTAAAGCAGTGCTTCTACACAATGGTAATAAATATGCTTCTATGCCAGTTGGGCATTCTGTTCACTTGAAAGAAAATTATGAAAACAAGAGACATGAACCTTCCTTATGAGTGTGAACCTCTTGATGGTCAAGCTCATATACCTACAGAAATTACTGAAATGTTCCTCAGTTCTAATGTTATCATCAAAATTTGCAACTGGGTAATTCATATTCTGAAACTCCAAAAATATGGAAGCTATATCGCACTTGTGAAAATCAGGTATTTGTTTTACATAGCAGGGTAGTGTCCACCTCCTGTTCCAGGAGTATGTGATGAGTGCCTTTGAGGATCCCTGCCAGGTCGATTGTCCTTATTTAGACCTCTCAAAGGCCTTCGACAGAGTTAACCACTCTTTCCTTGTTGCCAAACTGGAGGGTTATGAGGTGCATGTGTCATGCTCAAGTGGTTGAACAGCCATCTGAGGGACAGAACTCTGATTGTCAGAGCTCTGAGGGTCATATGTCATCTCCTTTCCTGGCTCCCTCTGGAGTCCCTTAGGGATCCCATTTGGGCCCCCTCCTCTTCAATTTGTTTATGAACGACATTAAAAGCTTCATATCATCCATGTTTCTAATGTATGCTGATGATGTCAAGTTATTCGACAGGGTATTGCAAGACTTAGGACATGAATCTCTGCAGAATTCTCTCAACAACCTTGATTTGTGGTGCCTTGATAATGGTATGGCTTTGAATGTAACCAAGTGTGTCCTAATGTCTTTCAAGCGTGGAACAAGTATACTTGATTCTCAATACTCCTTGAGAGGCATTCCTTTGAAAAGAGTATACAGTTTCAAGGACCTTGGAGTGACTATGACTCAGTCTTTTAGCCCACTGGATCACATGAGTGTGATCACTGGAGAGGCTAGATCTCTCCTTGGCTTTATATTTAGGACCACCAGGGATTTCAGTTCTCCCGAGAGTGTCTTGGTTTTGTTTAGGGCTCTTGTTCTTCTAGTGTTGGAATATGGCTCTATTATCTGGGCACCATTCCATCTGTACCAGATTAACCTGCTGCAAAGTGTGGAGAGACGTTTCGTGAGGATGCTGAGCTGCAGGATGGGTTTCAAGTACTTTGAAGTTCCTGTGGAGGAGATTAAGGGACAGTACATCTCCTCCCTTTGGTTCTGAGGTGGGAACACAACGACCTTGTCCTTCTTTTCAAGACTGTCAATGGATATTTGGACTGCCCTGAACTTCTTGCTAGTATTAACATCTGTGTTCCAAGAGGAATGTGCTCAAGGTTCCATTTTCCACAGATGTTCTCACACAACAGCCTATGCCTATAATAGTGGGCTTTCTAGAATACTTCGCTCTGGTTGTGAGGCTGCTGCAGCTGATGTTGATTTCTTTGGGGTGTCCTTGGGCTTCCTCAGGAGAACTATGAAGAGATACCTGCATGTGTGATTTTGGTGTTCCCTTCCTTGTTTATGCCCCTTGTGGTAAACTTCCATGGGCCTTTCCACTTATATGTAATATTGTATATTAACTATGATTCATTCTGTATTCTAATTTTTGTCTTTCAAACTATCCACATAGATGTTTTTTTATTGTTGTATATCATTATTTATCTATATATTCTTCGCTTGCATCTCTTTTTCTATGTTATTTTCATGTGAAATTCGTGTTGTACCGTTGGAAGTTGAATGAATAAATAAAAAAATAAACTTTCTTCCAACTTACAATCATCAGCTTCCTTCAAGCATTTCTTTGCCAACTCACACGAAAAAACTTCTCTGTTTTTCGTGATCATTGATCAGAATAAAACACAAACAGGGAAAAATACAGAAGCTAGTCTGATTATCTTGTTAAATCAAGACTTATGGGCTATGAAAGTTATGTTAGCATTGATTTTGTGAGCTTTTTCACGCTCAAAGTTACTGTCACACTAGCGTAAGTTGACACATAAGCTATTATGTAGGTCACTAACTGAAGCGTAACTGAAGATAAGTTTTTGTGTCATTCAATTTTGTTCAAGTCAAAGAAGCGTAACAGAACATATGCTTTTGTGTCATTTATTTTATCACTCGATTGTAGATACGATATCCACTCATCTTTCCAATGGCTAATGCAATGAGATAAGCGTGTGTGTCACTAAATAGACCTCGAAAAGTTATTTAGATAGGTCAGATAAGCTAAAAAACGGAATTTTGTAGATACGCTACTATGACTCTAAACCCTCGAGTCATAAGAAAAAACCATGAAGCTTCACACCTTCTAATTTATACAATTTTCTGCATCACCAAAATTGAGAAAATGGAGCATCAGAGTTGAAGCAAAATTAGATGCAGTAAAGTTTCACTGATGTAAAGATGCAGTATATTAGTTGCAGCTAAATAAAGAAAGCAGCATACTACTTGATTGTAGAATGTAAACATACCCATATTTGCAGATAGCAATATAAATGAAATTTTAATGATAGTACTTGAGCAAAGTGCACAATTGATAAAAGTGAATGTACATAATTACATTGAAGTGTAACAAAAAATCAGTGGTTATGTAGATATGCATGTTGACTGAGATGTAGTAACAAGAAAGATTTTCATCTCAAGAGATGTTCAATCAAATAGAAGAAATATGTAGCTGTAAAAGTCCAAAATAAAATCCGTATATAGACAGATTGTTAAATGTAGACAAAATACAAATGATTGAAAATCACAGAGCAAGAAGCAAAGCGATTATTTGATTCCTCTATCAGGCGAGATGTATAAGCTACAACTAGATGAGTAGAGTTTTTTGAAAGCCACAGAGACATTCGGGGAACAGCAACTAGCAGAATTTGAGAAAGAATTACAAATTTGAGAGAGAAACTTGAGTGTATTTCGATCATAGTGACTTGTGATCACAATCCCTTACACTGTCGAAGGAGATTTGTCTATCAAGAGGAATAATTTGTGTCAAATGCTATAAGGAACATAGATTTTCTATCAATTGAGTTTCTGTCACAAGTATGGAAAACCTTTTATGGAATACTGTAATAACACCACAATGCTGGAAAATTAAGATTACAATATGATGTAAGTAAGATACTCTTTGCTTGAGTAAACTTAACACTTTGCTTCAAGCAATAGAATATTTTTGGTACGAATTTTTTGTTGTTAGCATCCTTTGTTAAACAATAAATATGTCTAGGGATTTGCTTAGTTATGAGGAGACTTCTATGTCTAGTTAGATGTACATTTTCAACATGAATTAGATTACAGTAAATGATCACTCTCCAGATTAGTATGAATAGCTTTTCCATCTCACTACTCTTAACCCACACTCAAAGTTAGAGTGAAAAGTCGAGAGCACTGTTATTGCGGTTTTACTTACCTCTAAGATGATAAACTTTTTTCTCAGCTGAGCGTATGCTTGTCTCTCTCTCTCTCTCTCTCTATAAGGTGATCTGCTGCATTTGAATTCAGTGTATACTGTTACCTTCTTTAATTCTGAAAAACAATCGATTATGAGAACACCAGGAGTAAATTTCTCTTCTTGTTTGTTTTCACGAAAACTGTTATTTATTCTACACTTGTCTTCTCACTCTCACTCTATTTGTTATTATACGATTATTAGAATGAGCTAACAAATAATATTAGTTGAATGGCATTATGGAAGAGGAATAATGGAAAGAGATAGATAGATAGATAGATATATTTCTCGATCCATGAAACATCTATAGATGCATGAGATCATGTCAAAATATTAGAACACATACATAATAGAGTACTAGTCAAATTATTATGCCTTTATGGTTTCAATGGTTTTTATAGCATTACAGGTCTAAGCTGGATTCAGGCAGCTCAAAAAACTCGTCAACATGATAGAAGGGGTTAGTGCAGAGCCACGTATGTAGAGTTTTTTTGAACTCTATGGTTCTCATGTCTCTAAACTTGAGGGGTAATTTATTAAATAAACGTCTACCCATTATTAGATGGCTGGACCTTAGCCTTTCCAGACGGACAAAAGGAATGTTGATGTCATGACTATGTCGAGTATTAATCCCATGAACGTTTGATCTACATTGGAGCGTTTCTCTACACTTATGAGTGTGAACAAGGCTACTGAATATATACAGATTCACTACCGTAAGAATGCCAAGCTCAACAAAAAGTGGCTTACAGTGGGCTATTCTATCGGCTCTACTCATTATTCTGATAGCTCTCTTCTGCATTATTAATACCTCTCCAATCCTGGTAGCATTACCCCAGAACACCAGACCATACCACAGAACCGACTGGAACAGAGCAAAATATGAAGATTTTACATATTCAAAAGGCAAACATGACATCAAACGCAGTAAGAGGAAGTTCACTCGAGACAACCTATCTAAAACCGTATCAATATGAGGAGCCCAAGACAGATCGTTATCCACCGTCAGTCCAAGAAATCTGGCCTTATTAGAAATCGAGGGGTCACTCACATATGGTCTTAAACTGAAGACAACTGTCTGTGTCTTGGCTTGGTTCAATAGAAAACCATTAGCTGCAAACCAATCAGAAACCTGTGTCATTGCATTAGTAGCCCCTTCACCAACTGTCAGAATATCACGACCAGTATTTATCAGAGTAGTGTCGTCTGCATAAATATATGTATTGGCATCCACATTATAAGGTAAGTCATTCACAGCTATCAAAAAAAGCAGAGGCCCAAGAATGGAGCCCTGAGGAACTCCACATTCAACACTCACTGTAGGTGACCATTTTCCATGAATCTCAACCGCCTGTTTCCTGTTACAAAGGTAGGAGCAAATCAAATTTAAAGCTGTACCCTGGATGCCGAAGTAATTCAGTTTCTTAATCAGAATCTTGTGACTGACACAATCAAATGCCCGACTCAAGTCACAAAAGGTACCCCAGGCAAAACCCTTCTTCTCAAATTCATTGAGTATGTCCGTGACAAGAGCATCAATGGCATTGGTTGTTGATCTACCCCTACGAAAACCATATTGGGAGCCCGTGAAGATGCCCTTGTTCTCAAGAAAAAAACTCAGCTGCTCCGAAACAATACACTCAAAAACCTTGGCCAAGACAGGTATGAGCGATATTGGCCGGTAGTCTGCTGGATCCTCTCTGTTACCCCTCTTGAAAATCGGACACACTCGGGCAATCTTGAGGAAATCTGGAAACACTCCTTCTCTGAGGCAGGCATTAATGCACACTGACAACGGCTCAGCAACCCACTCACCAATTTCCTTCATAAGAGAGTTGGAGAAATCATGAAAGTCCCTGGATCTTGATGATTTCAGATTCTTTATTACTCTACTTACATCCTCAGGAGTGATGAGCTTCCAATTGAAGCTAGCAGTGGAGACAGTGCAACTACTTAAAAGCTCTCCAAAAGAGACATCAGTCTGCCTAATCCCTCTTCTTATTTCTCCCACATAATGTGCAAAAAACTGTGCAAAGGTATCTGGATGAATTGGAGCTATGTTCCTCCTACTTTTTCCAGGCCTCAGTTTGTTTATGATTGACCAGGCTGCTCTGCATTTATTAGATGAGTTGTCTATCACTCTGCAGTTATAATTCAGCTTTGCCACTCTAATTGCCTCTCTGTACCTCCCCCTTATGACCCTATAATTGCAACCAGCCTGAAGCGTACCCAAGACCCTGAAAGAATCATATGCTGACATTAAATTAAGACGCATTGACGCAAGCTCCATAGTGAACCATGAGTTCTTACTTTTATTTGATCTTAGAGTGTTGGAATTTCGTCTTGTACTTGAATGCCTTTTAGGACATGTAATGTCAAAATGATACATCAAAGTACTGAAAAACTTAAAAAAAACCGCAGAAGATGGTAAACTATGACTGGAGCTCATATAATCCTCATCCAGACCCAATTCCAAATTCCAATTAATCCTGGATATGCAGTACTTGAAATGTTCAACATTACCATCCGAAATACACCTGAAAGTTTTGACTGAGGCATCCCCCTTTGCACCTGGTTCCGAGGTCTCCACCATGTCACGCAGTTCAAATTTGACAGCATCATGATCTGAGTAGAGGAAAGGGAGTATGTCAGATCTAACATCACCCAAACAAGCATTGGAGAAAACATTGTCCAGGCATGCCAGGTTACGAGTGGTTTTGAATTACAACAATAGAAATCAAACTGACGAAGCAAATTGATGAAATCCCTAGAAGTCTTTCGATTTCTCAAAATGTCAAAATGAGCATTCAAGTCACCTCCAAGAACAATCCTGTACTTACACCACCCAGAGAGAAAAAATCGTAGTATCTCTTCCAGCTTTTCCAAAAACAGGCCAGGATCACTGTCAGGAGTGCAGTACAAAGAGACCACTATCAACTTATGTGACTGAACACGCACTGCACATGCCTCTATGTGCCTTTCAACACAGAATTGAGACACCTCTATTTGCTGACAAGTTATGTGATCAGCACAGAAGATCAGTGTACCTCCGTGTGATCTTTCCTCTCTAGCATAAAAGGATGCCAACTTATAACCGGGGATGACACACTGCTCTCTGCCCGAATTGCCAAGCCAATGCTCTGACACACAGTCAAAATCAAATCCATTATGTCCTGAACAAAAATCCTCCAACAACTCAAATTTTCCTGCAATTCCCTGGATATTTAGGAACAATAACCCCAACCACAACTCCCCCAAACTTGAAACTGACCCATCCAGCAGCCCAATGTCACTCAGGTTATCACTGGGCAATGAGCACCGACTCCCAGAAAATCACCCGCATCAACATTGGAAAATCCTTCATGATTCAGCGAATTAGACAAAAGAACATGGTCCACATTACCCTGTCCGGAGAAACAGATTTCAGGCTTTGATTGATCCATGTCAGCACTGCTGATGACTGCAAACATTTCTTCAACCAATTTCAATTTTCCCTTTTTGTTAAGATGCAGACCATGTGCAGTGTGCAGAGAAAAAAAATTTCAATTCAAAAGGAAGAACCTGCAGATTACCAAATCTTGAATGATTTTGCGAGCTTTTGCTTCTTCCTTTATCAGAAATATTAGGAAAACTACACATTTATATTGACTCAGTACATGTGCAATCTGAGCATGAATTTGTCATGATGCATAACAAATAGAGAGAAAACTTTTCTGTGTAGATTGTAAATTACTAGTGGGAGTCCATGTTATTCTTACTCACAGCATATGCTCCAAAATCCATTCAACTTGAAAAAGAGATCTAACACTGAGTTGTTTTTCATCATGATTTCATGATCTGATAACATGAGAAGCAATCAGCAGAGTTGGAGTGGAGGATAAGGAGGAGGAGGAGGAGGAGGCGGCGGAGGAGGAGAAGGAGGACACAGCAAATCAAAGGTTAGTGTTAGTTATTTGATGAAACTATTTGATAAATTATACTAATAGATCTGTTCACATTACAAGAGTTGGAAATTACTGATTCAGTTAATAGTTATGCACATTACTTGCATATTAACTTGTTGAATCACTGTTCGATTCTGTAATATGAAAGCAAGAAATAATAATACTCACTTTGAGATTCTGTTGATAATCCCGATATGGTGAAGCTTTATTACTCTATTTGTTATTGCTAACTATATCGAAAATTTAATATTCTTTGCAATCAGATCAAATGAAATTGAAATCTAGAGATATATGACCATATTTGACTCTATGTACTGGTAAAACACAACAAGAAACTCTCTCTCTCATATGCAATTGTAGTGAGAGACAACCTTGGAAGATATACTCCAATTCTCCTCTCGGTCAAAGATTAGCACGTTCTACTTCAGACAGCTTCCAAGGACAACATCAGCAACATGAATCTCTAAGATGTAAGAACCCAATTCAACTTATACTGACAGATTAAAGTGAATCAATCACCGACTCATGGGAAAGAAGCAATCCCAGACTAGTATAGATAAGAAACTCTTTTGTAGATGTGCTAAACCCCTATTACTCTTTAAGTTTCTCGTTCTAGAGGTCATGGCAAGGATGTTTCAAATATTCTTTCCAAAGCTCCACCAATTTATGTTGATGCTTAACAATATTAGCTACAGCTATTGACAACTGCTTTTTTCATATCATATGCACTTCAAAAAATATTTTCTTAGTCTATATTATGTAAATTCATTTATAATTTGCTGTATTGTATATAAGTGTAAAAACCAGTATATATTGTAATCTACACGAATAAAGCACTCAATCAATCATTAGCTTTATTCTCAGATAGAAATATGCAAGTAAGGATTTTCTGTTTTTGTTAAGAAGTTTGATGAACTTCTATAGCAATGAAACCTTTCCTTGTCTGTATGACATCCCAAGTAATTGAAGCAATTAATTTGTTACAAAATTTGGTTCTCAAGCACTATCTCGGATCTAACTGGTGACTTTCCTTTAAACACTATGAGCTTGAATTTTTCTTTTTTCATCATGTCAAAGTCCATACCAATCCTATTTGACATGAAAAGTGCAAATTGAACTTGGTCTTCTGTGTTTAACAGTATCATCTGTATATGATAAAGAGTTTATACAAGACAAGCTGATCAGATGAAGCTCTACAGACTAATTGCTGAACCAATAATAGCTTATGAAAGTAGTGTATTTGCATGCAGCCGAAATGAGGTTCCTTCGAGCAGTTAAATGTTACACTAAGTTGGACTACATAAGAAACGAAGTAATAAGAACCAAACTGAATGTAGAGTCTTTATTGCAAATATTGAAGGAAACTAGAGAAGACTGACCAGCCATCTACTTTGTATGCTAGCAAATACACTTCTAATTCAATCTTGGCACCAGGTGGGAGAAGAGACGTCACACAACCGATGATGAAATGGATATTGAATCCTTGAATGATGATTTAGTGTTTGTCTAGCTTAAAATTGATATTTGAAATTGTGTTTTATATTAGAAAAGTTTTGTGTAAAAATGAATTGTGAAGAATCAAGAACGCATAGTGTGCAGAAAACAAAATTTAAACGTGAAAACATTTGAATGTTGGTGAGTACCATTTATAAGTGTTTCTGGAATGTTTCTTTTTGTGTGTGTACGATAATATTTAACAAAACCAAACTTGCATGTTCTCACTCCTCTTAGATGTTGATTCAAATTTTGGAAAAAACGCTTCAGCAATGTTTCAATGCAATCATTCCCCAGTGGTGATTATTTCTTCCAAAAAGATTCACATTATCCCAAATAACTTTATCCCAAATAACGATTCTTGTTTCTATTTGTAAGGACAAAGAGAGAAGATTTTTTTTTCTTCCTAATAAGTTGACTAATGAGATTCGAATGAAAACTGTAATAGTTAACGATTTTTTTAGACTAACAAATTCACTGATCTGAAATAAGTATAAATTGAGTAACTATTGTGAAACTAGTGTTTGTTCAGCTTAATTACTATTTGTGAATTGCTTAGAAAAATCTTGTGCGTCTAAATAAATGTATATATATATATATATATATTAAATATTTGATCCTAATCCTTACCTTGTTCTGGTGGTTAATCAGCAACCCAATGTCAGGAGAAGCTTGCTTTAAACAGACTGAGCAGTCAAGACAGCTCAACTGTTGGATAGATTCAGCAGCTATAATGTTTAATGGAAAATAGCTAGTTTTCTGTGGGAAGAAAAATAATATTCTGTCTGAGTGATTTATCATAGCTAGTAGATGATGTCATTAATTGAACGATTACTCAACAATATTAAAATGAATATTGAAGAATTATCTTGATGAAAGTGAACTCTTTCTCTGTAGAATAGAATGATGCGTTGCATGAACTCGAATATAATTATGTGGTATGTATATGCTCACCTCAACTTATTGTATCTTTCCACAAGTGAAAATACCCTAGTGTTAGCAGCAGTCAATTTTTTGTCAGTGTGTAAGGAAGATAATCATCTGGAGAATAGTATTTGTTCTTCTCTTTATGATATGCTATTACTTTTCCATATTGCTTCAAAAAAAGGTAAAAGAATATTGGAATATATACAAAATGTACGAAATAAGATTAGGAATTGGGATAAACCACAATATTGTTGCAGGAATCCTTGCTAGTAAGAAATCAAACATTATTCTATATCAAGTGTTAAAACGCTTCTCCCGATGTTTGTCTAAGAGATAGATTTATGAATGTGCAATTCTTTGCAATTTCTACAAAAATTACAACATACTACTTGACAAGTCTCTATTGATGATATAAAATTGTATTCCCTTTTGATTAGAACATACCAACTTTGTAGTAAAGTGCTTGGTGAGAGAAGTACAATAAATTATCGCTAGAGTGTGCTTTTCATAATAATAATAATAAGCTATAGCAAGGTAATCTGTCAGTAGTGATCTTGTCTTTGGTGATACAACATCAAGCTACTGTACTGAGATGGATAATGTGTTTGGTGCGGCATCAGTGGAGTCTGAGTTAAAGTCTTCAGATTTTTGCATTCAATTCATTATAGATAGACATTTTAATCAATTAAGTGAATACCATTCTGTTCCTTTAGAAAAAATGAGTTATCGATATAAATTAAGTGAACTCTTGGACACACCCCTAGATATATTGCAGCATTTAGCAGAAAAAGGATGGACAAATCTACAATATTTAACTTTTGTGAGAGATTATGAAAAATTAGGTTTTTGGTTCAGTGAAGGATATGATCATATTGTTGTTTGTGATTTATATGGTACATCATATGATAAATTCTGGGGGAATGGTGATATCCAAGGGTCATGGAGATGTGAGTGTGCAATTCTTGAACAGTCTATCAATAGAATTAAGAAGGTTATCATAGAAAAAAATGCTCATTTAACAGAAGAACAATTAAATCAACTTATCTGGAATTTTTTACGAGATTCTGCAGACAAGACAGGCTTAGAACAGGATTGACAAAGAAAGATCAAAACATATAAGTGTATGTGTGCAATATTGTAAATAAATGAAATGCATCAACTTTGCTACTGTAATTCATTAGGTTGGTTGGTTAAATATTCAAATGCGTTATTTCATTGATGATAGAACAGATAAAAAACACTGACAAGATAAGATTCATGTTTGAAAATGTGTGAAGGTCCTCTTACTTCCATGGTGAAGGGAGTTCAGTAATTTCTTGATAGAGCGCAAACTATATAAGTATTGCATTTTTCAAATTCTACTCTTTTGAGGTTTTAGCTTTGATCAGTTAACATCTACAATGTCTTCTGATTCTGAGAAGAAAACGCGGTCTATTGGGACAGAGTGTGAATAGAATGCTTAGCATGAAAAAATGTCAATTCTATTCAAATACAGAAAAGAAAAACTTTGCAAGATATGGCTTTCTCTATAACTGACAAGAAATTCAATGTGTTTATTGTATGCAAGCATTGAAATATCATACTGCTCATGTATGTTGCATTGGAGGGAAGGGGCAGGAAGCATTTAATTTCTCTATATTAGTACCGACATATGTATAGTTTCTTCATTTGTTTGTGATGGATCCAACAAAGAGCTTGAGTGCCGACTCCCAAAAAATCACCCGCATCAACATTGGAAAATCCTTCATGATTCAGCAAATTAGACAAAAGAACATGGTCCACATTACCCTGTCTGGAGAAACAGATTTGAGGCTTTGATTGATCCATGTCAGCACTGCTGATGACTGCAAACATTTCTTCAACCAATTTCAATTTTCCCTTTTTGTTAAGATGCAGACCATGTGCAGTGTGCAGAGAAAAAAAATTTCAATTCAAAAGGAAGAACCTGCAGATTACCGAATCTTGAATAATTTTGCGAGCTTTTGCTTCTTCCTTTATCAGAAATATTAGGAAAACTACACTTTTATGTTGACTCAGTGCATGTGCAATCTGAGCATAAATTCAACCTTGAATATGCAAGTATATTATCTGAAAGATTACAGAAGTCTTGTCATGATGCATAACAAATAGAGAGAAAACTTTTCTGTGTAGATTGTAAATTACTAGTGGGAGTCTATGTTATTCTTACTCACAGCATATGCTCCAAAATCCACTCAACTTGAAAAAGAGATCTAACACTGAGTTCTTTTTCATCATGATTTCATGATCTGATAACATGAGAAGCAATCAGCAGAGTCAGAGTGGAGGATAAGGAGGAGGAGGAGGAGGAGGATGAGGAGGAGGAGGAGGAGGAGGAGGAGAAGGAGGAGGAGGAGGAGGAGGAGAGGAGGAGGAGGAGGAGGAGGAGGAGGAGGAGGCAGAGGAGGAGAAGGAGGACACAGCAAATCAAAGGTTAGGCTGTGTCCCAATAGACCGCGTTTTCTTCTCAGAATCAGAAGCCATTGTAGATGTTAACTGATCAAAGCTAAAACCTCAAAAGAGTAGAATTTGAAAAATGCAATACTTATATAGTTTGCGCTCTATCAAGAAATTACTGAACTCCCTTCACCATGGAAGTAAGAGGACCTTCACACATTTTCAAACATGAATCTTATCTTGTCAGTGCTTTTTATCTGTTCTATCATCAATGAAATAACGCATTTGAATATTTAACCAACCAACCTAATGAATTACAGTAGCAAAGTTGATGCATTTCATTTATTTACAATATTGCACACATACACTTATATGTTTTGATCTTTCTTTGTCAATCCTGTTCTAAGCCTGTCTTGTCTGCAGAATTTCGTAAAAAATTCCAGATAAGTTGATTTAATTGTTCTTCTGTTAAATGAGCATTTTTTTCTATGATAACCTTCTTAATTCTATTGATAGACTGTTCAAGAATTGCACACTCACATCTCCATGACCCTTGGATATCACCATTCCCCCAGAATTTATCATATGATGTACCATATAAATCACAAACAACAATATGATCATATCCTTCACTGAACCAAAAACCTAATTTTTCATAATCTCTCACAAAAGTTAAATATTGTAGATTTGTCCATCCTTTTTCTGCTAAATGCTGCAATATATCTAGGGGTGTGTCCAAGAGTTCACTTAATTTATATCGATAACTCATTTTTTCTAAAGGAACAGAATGGTATTCACTTAATTGATTAAAATGTCTATCTATAATAAATTGAACGCAAAAATCTGAAGACTTTAACTCAGACTCCACTGATGCCGCACCAAACATATTATCCATCTCAGTACAGTAGCTTGATGTTGTATCACCAAAGACAAGATCACTACTGACAGATTACCTTGCTATAGCTTATTATTATTATTATGAAAAGCACACTCTAGCGATAATTTATTGTACTTCTCTCACCAAGCACTTTACTACAAAGTTGGTATGTTCTAATCAAAAGGGAATACAATTTTATATCATCAATAGAGACTTGTCAAGTAGTATGTTGTAATTTTTGTAGAAATTGCAAAGAATTGCACATTCATAAATCTATCTCTTAGACAAACATCGGGAGAAGCGTTTTAACACTTGATATAGAATAATGTTTGATTTCTTACTAGCAAGGATTCCTGCAACAATATTGTGGTTTATCCCAATTCCTAATCTTATTTCGTACATTTTGTATATATTCCAATATTCTTTTACCTTTTTTTTGAAGCAATATGGAAAAGTAATAGCATATCATAAAGAGAAGAACAAATACTATTCTCCAGATGATTATCTTCCTTACACACTGACAAAAAATTGACTGCTGCTAACACTAGGGTATTTTCACTTGTGGAAAGATACAATAAGTTGAGGTGAGCATATACATACCACATAATTATATTCGAATTCATGCAACGCATCATTCTATTCTACAGAGAAAGAGTTCACTTTCATCAAGATAATTCTTCAATATTCATTTTTATATTGTTGAGTAATTGTTCAATTAATGACATCATCTACTAGCTATGATAAATCACTCAGACAGAATATTATTTTTCTTCCCACAGAAAACTAGCTATTTTCCATTAAACATTATAGCTGCTGAATCTATCCAACAGTTGAGCTGTCTTGACTGCTCAGTCTGTTTAAAGCAAGCTTCTCCTGACATTGGGTTGCTGATTAACCACCAGAACAAGGTAAGGATTAGGATCAAATATTTAATATATATATATATACATTTATTTAGACGCACAAGATTTTTCTAAGCAATTCACAAATAGTAATTAAGCTGAACAAACACTAGTTTCACAATAGTTACTCAATTTATACTTATTTCAGATCAGTGAATTTGTTAGTCTAAAAAAATCGTTAACTATTACAGTTTTCATTCGAATCTCATTAGTCAACTTATTAGGAAGAAAAAAAAATCTTCTCTCTTTGTCCTTACAAATAGAAACAAGAATCGTTATTTGGGATAAAGTTATTTGGGATAATGTGAATCTTTTTGGAAGAAATAATCACCACTGGGGAATGATTGCATTGAAACATTGCTGAAGCGTTTTTTCCAAAATTTGAATCAACATCTAAGAGGAGTGAGAACATGCAAGTTTGGTTTTGTTAAATATTATCGTACACACACAAAAAGAAACATTCCAGAAACACTTATAAATGGTACTCACCAACATTCAAATGTTTTCACGTTTAAATTTTGTTTTCTGCACACTATGCGTTCTTGATTCTTCACAATTCATTTTTACACAAAACTTTTCTAATATAAAACACAATTTCAAATATCAATTTTAAGCTAGACAAACACTAAATCATCAGTAGTGGGGTTTTGAGAGAGCTGCCTATCCAATAGAAATCGAGGGGTGTGGCCTCCCCCCTCCACCCCCCCAGCCCCAGTCGGCCATTTTGGCCCCGCCCCCAGCCAATAGGAATCAAGGGGCGTGGCCACGCCCCCCTCCACCCCCCCAGCCCTAGTCAGCCATTCCCCCTCCACCCCCCCATCCCTAGTCAGCCATTTTGCTCCACCCCCCCAGCCCCAGTCGGCCATTTTGTCCCCGCCCCCAGCCAATAGGAAGCAAGGGGCGTGTTCAAAATGGCGTCGTGCCCCCACCACCCCAACCAATAGGAAGAGGCCATTGTAGCAGGTGTCCATCTCCCCTACCCAGCATGGGTGTGTTCAAAATGGCGTCCCCCTTCCCTAATGCCCCCACCACCCCAACCAATAGGAAGTGTAGCAGGTGTCCCCAACGGTTCCCCAGCGGCGGCCATCTTTGTTGTAGCAGGTGTTAACTGACATCTGCTGCCCCAGTTAACACCTGCTTAATTTGCATATTAAAAATATCCCCACATTTAAAATCTTTAAAAT
This sequence comes from Nilaparvata lugens, assembly GCF_014356525.2. Lineage (NCBI taxonomy): Eukaryota > Metazoa > Arthropoda > Insecta > Hemiptera > Delphacidae > Nilaparvata > Nilaparvata lugens. The sequence continues at coordinate 48,748,629 of NC_052518.1, forward strand.
CTCTCAAACTACTACTAATCTATTTCCCAGTCATATTTTTTTCTTTTTTTTCCTGCATCACTTGGTCGCCTATCACTGAACATTCTTTTCAAAAACAACTCTTGCACCTGATCAGAATTCAAATTATGTTGTACAGCTTCACTCATGTCAAAGATGTACCTCTTTTTTACATATTGTGCAATCAAATAGTATGAAAAGTTGAACAACTGTTCATTTAAATATTTCTGAAAATCTTCACCTTTCATAATCATCTGCATAATGTCATCTTTTAGCTTTTGGTGAGAAGCTGAATTTTTTTCATCAAGTTTCTTTTGCACCTCAGCCAGCATAATATTGAATGTTGATTCTAGATTAACTACTTTCAAATTATAATCTTGCCTGTTAATAAAGTTAAGTTTATTTTGTGCAATTAGATTGTCTTTTAATTCTTTCAATTTAGTTTCTAGCAAATCTGTATCAACATGTTTTAAACAATTGTTTTTACTTTGTTGTTCACATAATGTCTTCAATTCGTCTGATTTCTGATCAAACAACGATCTACTAACATACTTTAGCTCAATATCATCACTAATTGATTTAGACAATGTTTTCAATTGTGAATCGAAATACTGTTTTTGTTGTGCTATCTCCTTCAATATATCAGACATTGAATGCAATTTACTTTCAAACACTTTTTTAGTAATTAAATCAGACTGTAGTTTTTGGAATATACTAGTTGATATTGCAAGTAATTTGCTGTCTAAATATTTCCTATCTACTAAATCAGATGATTCAGATTGCAATTTAGTGAATATATTTGTTGATATTTCAAGCAATTTACTGTCCAAGTATTCTTTGTTAACTAGCGGTGATGATTGATCAGTCTGTAGTTTTTGTATTATACTAGTTGAAACTTCCTTTAATTTACTATCCAAGTATTCTCTGTTAACTAGCGACGGCGACCACAATGGATCAGACTGTAGTTTAGTGAATATATTTGATGATATTTCAAGCAATTTACTGTCCAAGTATTCTCTGTTAACTAGCGGTGACAATGGATCAGACTGAAGTTTATTGAATATATTTGATGATATTTCAAGCAATTTACTGTCCAAGTATTCTCTGTTAACTAGCGGTGACAATGGATCAGACTGAAGTTTATTGAATATATTTGATGATATTTCAAGCAATTTACTGTCCAAGTATTCTCTGTTAACTAGCGGTGACAATGGATCAGACTGAAGTTTATTGAATATATTTGATGATAATTCAAGTAGTTTACTGTCTAAATATTCTCTACTTGCTGCCACTAATGACGATGTTGCTGCTGCTGCTGATGATTCACAACCACTGTTTAAAACTAATGGTGCTGTTGTATTAAACACATGATGTGTCCTACCAAATCGATCTATTGTACTACTCACTGCAGTGGCGGCGCTACTGCCCGACATCTCTATTCTTGTCAAGTGTTAAACACATACTAACGACTAAAAGCAGCAACATTGCCACCTAATATAATACCACTTTCTTTCAGTTCTTCAATAATAGAAGCTATTTCAACTGAATGTGATCTATTTCCTGCCTGCTGTGATGAAAGCAGAATATCTAATCTGTCTATCAGTTCATTTGGATTATCCCAGTAGACATACTGTCGACTAGTAGATTCATTTCTTATAAAACCCATACCACTAACAGCTGCTGCATCATCAATCCTAGATCTTTTTCTTTTCCTACTACTACTCGATGGAAATAAAGATTGAATAATTTGTGATTTATAGCCTGTATTTCTCTTTACATAACCGCGTCTATCTAAATGAGCAGCGGTGAGCTGCAATATATTACGATATTTTCTTAAATCACGTTCTGTGTACAGTTTCTGGTCAGGCTGTTTTTTAAATAGAAGTTCACACAAACCAACTGTTAAACGATACTTATTATTATTGTCGATAATTAAATAACCATTGGCAATACTAATATCCTTTACACCCATATAGTATTCATTTACTTTACTATCATAACATATACCATAAGATATACAATTATTCATTTTTTCATTATGAAATTCACGTATATACTCATCAATAAAATCCACTGTTATTGTTGTTTTATTCAAAATATCACTTACATTAGATCTATTCAAACCCTCATCCACATCCATTTCCTTGGCCGTATCTTTCTCCTCCTCCTCCTCCTCCTCCTCCTCCTCCTCCTCCTCCTCCTCCTCCTCCTCCTCCTCATCGTCCTCTGATTCTTCTTTAAGTCTGCTGCTGCTACTAGTGTGTGCATGTTGTACAAGTGTATCTTTCAATTGTTTTAGTGGATTGATAATTGGTTCTAATGATTTTTGTCTAATCGTATCATTTTCCCTAATCATACTAGTTAATGATCTATGTTTATTAATAATTGACTTACGCAAACCTTTTATCCTGTCAATTACTTTACTAGTATGACGATGATGATCACGTTGCACTAGTCCTCGCCGGCGCCCTCCTCTTTGTTTTTTTCTTTTTAATTTAATTTTACGCATATTGCTAGTAGTAGTAGTAGAACGATAATTAGTTCTTTCACCTACACTGGCTCAACAACAAATGATGAGAATTGACACATGTCAATTGGTGCTGCTATACACACTTGGATCAATATACTTACCAAGACAATTACGATATTTACCAGCATCTGGTTTACACTCAGTGAAAATTGAAATAAAACTATGATTTCCGCTTTGCCATACATGTGAACATAGATTTCTGAATGCAACAAATGTCATATCAGTTCCGACAAAATCCCTAAATATTAATTTTAAATTGTGCATATCCATTTTAAAAATAATCAGCATATTTGCATTGTCTCTGATATGATGTTTTGAAATTGCGCCATAGCTTTGAATTAAGTACACACAATCTATGCTTTTGTGTCTGCCCATTGTGAAAAAATTACGTATTTGCGGCACACGTGTAACATTCAAATCGTCAAAAATTATCAGTGAATGAGTGTCGATATCATTTGGTTGCGGTATACTTTCAATATTGTCAGATTTATAGTAGTTTACACACTTGAGTTTTGAAAAAACAATGTCCAATAGTTTATATTTTTCCTGATACAAAGACTTACTGAACAAGTATAGGTTTTTGAATTTTAATCCATTTTTATCGAATATTAAATTCAGCAGTACATTTGTCTTTCCACAATTTGATGCACCGCAAATTAGAATTCTAGCTGAACTTGGCAAAAACTCACCATGCTTTTTTCTATCTAGACAATTTTTGCCGCCCACTTGTTTTGTATCTACAATTAGATTATCAAAGTTAACTATTGCTATTGACTCTTTTGCTGTCGTCATAATAATAACTCTTGCTGCGCGCGCGCGCTTGCTGTTTACACATGCGTGTCTACAGTTCAACTATGCTGTTAACATCGCTAC